>NW_027518238.1:0-15000 GCF_023851605.1 Tamandua tetradactyla
ATTATATACTACTGCAGTAGCATCCCTTATCTTAGGGAGCAATAATTTTGTTTGCTTCACTAGGTAGGGATGCAAGTCGAGTCAGTGTCCTGCTGAGCAGTGGGGACACATGTCAATCTCCAGAAAATACATGATTAGGAATGATAATAGGAATTAACATCAAGATGTCTTCTAGAGGAAAGCCTAATTTGATCCTTCATATTTTCTTTTTAAGTTTTAATCATTGGTCTGGGTCGTTGACTATTTATGCTCATTGCAGGTGGGTGCCTAAACTGACCTTGGTTTCTGCTGACTAGTGAACAGGTAGACTGAAAATGATTCTCCAGGTGTCAGTGTGGGCCAGGTGGAGGCACTAGATTCATTCTTGTTGTATCATTCCTGGTATTCCCTCTCCTGCTCCCTCTCACTTTGGCTCTCAATTGCTCTCGGCTTTCTCTACCCTCCTACATCGCCTCTCTCTTTGGCTTATTGTGCCTGTTGCATGTGAACTTAGGGACGTCTCTGTGTGATTCAGTATCAATTGTTAAAATTGTTATTAATTCTCTTAGGGCTTTGGTATCTTCACTAATCTATCCCTATGTTTTCTCCTCACATTTTTTGGCTTCTTCTCTTCCCTGCACTTTTTTTTCTTGCTTCTGGCACTTCCTGCACTATATTCCCTTCCTCTCTCCATGTCCCTCCTTTCACCTCCCTTATATGGTAGCCATCAACAGAATTACATGAGGACAGAATTCTATAATTGTTTTGGTTTTTAAGTTGTTTTGCCAAATCTTCTCTTTAATACCTCTCTGATGGTCTGAGCTTTGCTGTTACACTCTGCTCCCACGCAGGGCAGACATTCACAATCCATCAAGGACATGTGCACACCTCGAAAACGGCCTCCCTCCAACACATTAGCTACTTCACAGGAAAAAAAATCTATACGTTTTGTATTTTGTTCTTAAAAACATTTTATATATATTTTTGTTTTAAACATACAGCTCTTAAATAACTGATCATTGGAAATGTTCCAATACTACTATAAAGCTAAGTCCCTGCTGTCTTTCATTCTCAATTCCAATCTCCTCTCCAGGATTAATTATCCTTACCAGTTTTGTCGGTTGGTATTATAAATGATACTTCAATAAAGATGCTGTGTGTGGGTGGGCAATGGTGGCTCAGTGACAGAATTCTTGCCTGCCATGCTGGGAACTCGGTTTGATTCCTGGTGCCTGCCCAATGAAAAACAAAATGAGTTCATCCCTGGGTATATGATAAGAAGTGGAATTAGTGGATCATGGGATCTGTACATATTTTAATTTGAAAAGATATTCCCAAACTGCCCTCCAGGTATAGGATTTTAATCATATTTTCTAATTGGTTATCAGCAACCATTAATATAACTTAACTCATATATTTTGCCAATCTAATGAAGTAAAGAGTCTAATTTTACATTTCACACTACTAGTGGATTTAAACAAAATTGTCTTTATATTTCTCTTTCTCTAAAATGGGGGTATGTATCTTTCAACCATAATTCTATTACTTCTTCATAAATCCTAGTCTTTAATCCTCAGCCACTCAGTTATACAAGATTGCTTGTCTTTTAATTTAGTTCATGGTGTTTTTTTACGTACAGTTAAGTTTTCAATTTTGGTACTTTTTAATTAGTCTATCTTTTTACTTTATGGTATTTAAAGTGTTGTCTTGTCTAGCAGGTCTTCCCTAAATGAAGGTAGTGAATAAATTTCCGCATGTTTTCTTTTAATAATATTAAAGTTTGGAGTTTGGGTATAAAATGTATTTTATTAGGAACTTATTTAATAAATAATGTGAGTTAGAGATCTAAAAAATATTTCATTTCTCCACACTGATTTCAAATGCTCTTTTAATTATATGCTAAATAGCCCTTCTCTGGACTCTAGGTTCCATAGGTAGGTGTTTAATTAGCTTTGGGTTATGTTCTATGGTCAGTAGAGCAAAAGTACTCTTTTATGCTTTTGCATAATTATCTTGGTGCTTCTCTCACAGTTGCTCTATCAGGTAAATTTTACAATTATTAAAATTAACTTGTCAAACTCCATGAAAAATCTTGAGATTCTGAATGGAATCAGAACATTTGGTTATTCATTAATTTAGATTTTTGTTTATGTCCTAAAAAATTGCATCTTCCTTTTCAATGAGAAATGCCTTTTCAATTTACCAAGTCTTTTATGTCCTTTCCTAAAGTTTTATAGTTTTGTACCTTAATGTCTTGTATATATTTCAATGGATTTTATTGTATTTTACTGCTGTATTGACTGAAATCTTTCATAGTTATATATTTTAAATTATTATCACTCATCTATATGAAAACATATTGATTTTTTTAAAATTTTGGTCTTGCATCTGGCTAAATTTCTAAGGTCTCTTATTAGTTTGTGCATTGATATGCTTGCATTTTCTGTATAGATGAATATATGGTTTGTTAGCAAATAACCATAATTTTCTCCTCCCTTCCAATATTTATACCTCTCATTATATATATTTGCATTCTGCTTCAGCTTATAAAATTTTGAAAAGTAATGGTAGCAAGCATTCTAGTTCTGTTCCTTATGATACATATGCTTCTACTGTCTTCTTCTTACACACGGTGTCAACTATAGATTTCTGCCAGACAGTTAAGTTAAAGAAAGTTTACTTCTTTATAGCTTCCCTAGAGATTTTATTAAACAAGTGGGTTGAAATTTCATCAAATGCTTTCCTGGCATCTACTGAAGAGACTACATGGTTTCTCCTTCAACCCATTATTGTAGTAGATGAGATTGATAGAATTTCCAATACTGAGACAGTTTTACATTCTTGAGATAAACCTATTTGGTGCTGGTGTAGATTTTAATTTACTTTTTATTGCAATTTGCTAAAATTTTATTTTATAAATTTAAATCTCTCTTCTTAAGTGAAACTGTCCTTATGTTTTCTTTTCTTGTTTTGTAATTTTTTATGGTAAGGATTAGTTTGTGTAAGATTGAATTATCTGCTTCTTAAAGTATTGGTAGAATTTATTTGTGAAACTAATTAAACCTGGTAACTGTGGAATGTTAGATCTTTGGATAGGCTTTCAATTCTATTTATCATAATTAGTCCATTCAGGTTGATGTAAGTCTTTTATGGTCTTTATTTTCTATTATCATCTCATTTTTCCTTTTCATCAACTTTACATTTCTTACCTTCTTATGTTAAAAGCTTACTTTAGGTAGGGCCAAGGTCTCCTGCCATGCCAGAGGCCTGGGTTCATTTCCTGGTGCCTGTCCATGTATAAAACAAAAAAGCTTACTTGCACTATCTCTTGCTTTCTGATGAATATAATTGAGACTATAAATGCTTGTTACACCCCTTTGGCCACATATCACAAATTTTGTTATGTATCTTCATGTTGATGTTGGTTCTAAATAGATTTTAATGCAAATTTTCATTTCTCATATTTAAATTGCATACCTACTCATATTTACAATCTCACACAAATGCATAAATTTGAAAATATGTATGATTTTTCCTTGTGTATTCTTCCTTCTCCTTCCCTTCTTTTCCTTATTTGCTTAAGTCTCACTCCACCAGGTAAATCAAGTTAAAACTTAGGATGTGTGTGTGTGTTGAGGTGGGCAATGAATGAACAAATGGCAGAAAGTTGATGGAAGCTAGATAATGGGTACAAAAGGATTAATTGTACTACTTTCTTTATATTGGATGTGTTTGAAATTTTACTACAATAATTTTTTAAATTAGTGTTTATCCTTCATATTATCTCATTGCTCATATAGCCACAAACAGAGAAACACAAACACAGGTCTATTTTTTGAATGTTAACAAGAGCAAGACTATATTAAACATATTTTCTGCATCTTGGATTTTGCACTTAGTGTACCTCATGGAAGTACATCATCTGATAGAGCTCCTAGTCCTCCTTCCATGCTGCGTAATGGTTGTAATCATGTATTCAGCCCTTACCTTTATGTTAGGACATCTTTATATACCCCTATAAGTCACTGCTTTAATTTCATGGTTTATATCCTCAGAACTGAGACTACCAAATTGAAAAGAATTTTTTAATGCTGTCATATTGCTTTCTAAAAATGCTATAACACTTCACAGCAATGTCTGAGAATAACCCTTCCCCACTTACCTACCACCAATAGACATAATAGTTATTTTTTCCTATTTTTTCTGCCACTTTGGTGGTTAAAACATGGTATCTCATGGTTACTTTATTTGCATTCTCAAAAGCGGAAGCTGCTTCTTTGTTGTTTTTTTTTTCAGTCGGCATTTATTCTTTTGTGAATTTTTTATTCACATCCTTTGTCAATTTTTCTGTTATTTGACCGCCTGTCAATTTAAGTGCTCTTATCTACTACAGATATTAATTTTTGTCTCTCATTTTCTTTTCAAATATTTTTCTTCAGTTCCATCAGTATGGTACTTTCATCATAAAGCATTTTAAATTTTTATATGGCTACCTCTTCTTGTATATTGGCTTCTATGATTCAGTCTTGGTTAAGAGGTCTCCCTTGCTCCAAATTGTAAAAGTAATCCCCTAGATAATATTGAAGGGTAGATTCTCATTCATCTTACATAGTATAAAATGATGTTATATTTTTATTTTCATCCAGATGGATAACCAGTTGTGCCAGCCTTCCTTCTCCCCAAGATTACAACACTTTATCATAGAAGAATTTTGCATTTTTACTGGGATCTAGGTCTGGATTGTCTCTTATTGCCATTGATATATTTATCTGTTCCTAAAACCATAGTACAGTGATTCAATTATAATGACCTTATAGTATATTCTACTATCTGCTATATCACTATATTTATCACTATTCTTCTTTTCCATAATTTATTAAAGAATAAATAAATAATGGAATTCTTTTCTTCCCAAGAACTTAAAAAGAAAAAAAGAGTGCTATTGTGATTCTTACTAGAATTACATTCAATTTAAACACTAAATGCGTGATGATAACTGACATTTTTCAGCCTTTATGTTCTATCCTTTTAATAATGCTTTATACTTTTCTTCTTACAAAGTCTGTGATTTTTTTGTTACATTATAAATATGTTTCTGATCATTTTGATGCTACCATAAAAGGGATGTTTTTCTCTATTACCATTCTGGGTACTTTGCTAGGACAAAAAAAAAAGAAATTAACATTTGTAATATTGTGTTGGTTGAAGTTTTTCTCTGAGATTTTATTAATTTTTAGGGTTTTTCCTGACAACTAACATTTCTTAATTATTAAATTTAATTATTATTAATTTAAACTATTTCTTAATTTTAATTGAAATGGTTTCATCATTGTACTGTTTAAAATAATATTTGCTATTGCTTCTACATTATATTTAAGCAATTTCACTCCTTTTTCACTATTTTACTGGAAATTATCTTTTGTCTTTTTATTTGTTGATATCTGGATTATATAAATCTATTCATTAATATAGAAAAACACTGGGAATAAACCCTCTTGATCATAGTGTTTTGTTCTTTGGATTAATTGATCTATTCTATTTTTATTTTTAAATTTTATTTAGAAGAGATATTGACTGTAGTTTCTGTTGTCTGTACTATTTTCATCACAGGCTACCATTAACATTTTGCTGACTTTGTTAAATGAGTTGGGGCACTTCTCATCTTTATCTGTGGCTGAAATAGTTAAAAAAACACACTGGAATTATCTGTCTTTGAAGAGTTTATAGAACTCAGAGGTGAACTGCCATCTGGTCCTGGAGTTTCAATATTAGATCTGTGATCACTTTGCCAAACTCTTCTGCTGATTGATTCATATGACTTTCCATTTCCCCTTGGGATGATTTGTATAGTTGTATTTTGCCAGGATCTTTACCATTTGCTCTTTGTTTTCAAATATGTTCCAAGTTGGGTATAACAATCACTTAAAATAATTTAAATTCTCCTATACCTGCCTCCTTTTCTCATTCCAAATTTTGCTTTGTTTTGTGTTCTTTCTTTTTTCCGTTCACCAGGCTTGTGAAGTTTAAGATTTTATGTTTCCTCTCTACCATTCTTATTTCTTTTTCTATTGCATTAATTTTAATTTTTATTTATATTCATTTACCTTTCTTAGTTTCTTTTGGCTTATATTATTGTTCACTAGCTCAATTCTTAATATAGTTACCTAGTTCCTTTGTTCTTGTTATTGTTACTATTTTTTTTCATGAAAGTAATTTAAAGACTGTAGATTTTCTTCTGAGGACGGCCTTTCCTGTTGTGCTTAGATATTTTTTAAACATGACATTTAATTTCACTGATTTCCAGATAGATTTTAATTTGAAAAAATTGTTGCTGTACCAATAATTATTCTAGGGGAATTTTGCTCATCTTTTTGTTATTCTTTCTAATATTATTTTCATTTTTATTATTCAATTTAATTCCTCTACTCCTTTACCATTCTTGGGTCTATTTAATTTGTGTAACTCTGAAGGCTGTGTGTTGAAGTTTACCACTGCAATGGACTTCTTGGCATCTCTATTCCTTTTGCTTTATTTTAATTAATACATTTTAGGTTCCTCACTACAGTTCCACGGTGGCCCTCACATTCTAAGACTTCTCTGTTCAAACCTTTTGACACAAACCCCTTAGCAGGTCTCCCTGAGCAACTTTAATCGAAATACTTTCTTTTGTGTACAACGGTTATGACTGGACATCAGTTTCTGAGGCAGGATTGGTAGGAGGATCCCTTGGGCTCAGATTCTTCAACTTGCATAGGTGGACAGCTACACCTCTGCCTAGAAGTAGTGCTGGAGGATTTTGCTTTGCTACTTTTACCCATTAAATGGTCATCCTTCATAGCTCAAGTGGTCTCCATACACATAGGAAAACTGAAGACCATCTCTCTCTCTCTCTCTCTCCCTCCTTCTCTTTCTCTCTCTCTCTCCCTCTCTCTCTCTCTGTCCCTCTGCCATAAGTTCTTTCCACTGTACCAAATTTCATTCATTACATGAATTTATCTACCTCTCTTGATACAAAGAACTGTAGATGGAGAAATCTAACTTGAGCAGCCTCCCTCTGGCTTTCAGTGCCTACCTTTACCTACTTAGCAATATAAGATCAATGGCCAAAAAAAAACCTTTCCTGGTACTGGAAATCATGCTATGAAATGCCAAATCTTTTCCCCTATCTACATTCTCAAGTGATATCTTTTGGAAGCACCCAACCTTGGCACCTCACTGCCATGACTCCCTCAGCTCATTATGTGACCACATGGAGATTCACTGCTGGAGTTCCCAAACAACCCCACAACTTTCTGTTCAAACAGCCACAACAGAAAAGGCTGGTGCCCATTAAATAAGGTCAGTTAATCGTAGCAAAATCTCAAGAGTTCTGTGAGCAATTCATACAGCTCTGGTGTATTTCCTGCTTTATTTTGTTTATTTTAAATCTATGCCTTATCCCCTGACTTCTTCATTCTACCAAACACTGAGGGAGCTTCTACACTATTCCAAGCTCTTTTCTAGTACTGGGACTAAAAATTTAAAATAAATCCAATTCCTATCATCAAGATGCTCAGTTTTATAAACAAGACAGGTGTATAAACAAGTATAAATGACACTATTTTTCTAGATATTCAGACCCAAATAGTAAGGTGTTTTGGACTCCTTTTGCTATATCTAAATCATAAAGTCTTGGTGCCTTTTCACTGTATTTCATGTTTATTCTCTCTCTCCACTTGTAACACAATAACAGCCAATAGGTTTCTGGCCCCCGCCTGGACTGTATCACTGCTTGGATCCTAGAACTCCACTGAGCCACGTGAGCACAGTGCAATCTGCCCTTGCTCTGGTGTTCAAGGCTTTAGAGCATCTGATCCCGCCCTCCTGCTCCAATTTTTTGTTCTACCTTTCCCCACCTGCAGCTTTGCTCTACTCAGGTATCCTTCTTTTTATTAGTTTATACAGTGCTCTGCCTTTACTTGCACTGAGCCTCTCATTTGAAATTCAAGTCACCACTCACTCATCAAGTGCCTATCTAGTGGTGCTATATCACAGTGGAAATCTGGCATTGTGAGATGAGGAAGGTGGTTTTACTTCTCAAATGCCTCCCAGAAAGACAGTTAAAAAACAAACAATGTAAAAAGTAACCATATTTCAACATGAGAGTGGATGAAGAATTGCAGAGACAGAAATACATGTACGCAGATGAAACATGTTAAGTCTACAGTGAAGAAGGGAATATACAGGGATAGCTAAAAGATGAACTCGAGTCCTATCTCCTCTGTGAATTTCAACCAATTACTAGTATTGACCTCTAACAGTGTCCAGCACTTTTTAGCTGTAACATCCATGTTCCCACTTGGTTTTATTCAATGACACTCTTATTTACATATTCCACGTGCCAGGCCTGCTCTCCCCAAAACAAGGAAGTCTTTAAGAACTTAAGCCAAGGTCACATGGTCTTAGTTAACCCCCACTACACCTGGCAGAGTGCTGTGCCCATTTTTCCACTTTAAATTATAAAACAACAGTAACTAAGGGCCAGACTTTTGGAGGCTCTCTGTCCCCTAAGAGCTTGTGGCTTTGGGAGAGATATTTAATGTATGTAAATATCAGACTACATAAGCATAAATTATAGATAATAAGATTGGGAAAGATATTTAACCTCTCTGAATCTTAAACACTGTAACTATAAAACAGAGCTAATAATAATAATAATGCCCTTTCCATAGAGCTGGTGTGAAGGTTAGGTAGTAGCAGCCCAGTGCAATACATTTGGCAATAAGGAAGAGACATCCATGTGCTCTTTACAGTTTACAGAGCATTTTCACACTCAGTATCTTACTTGATTTTGCATAAGAAACCTGTGAGCATGGCAGAACATATTTTTTAGATCTCCTTGTTACAGCCTGATTGATGGCAGAGCTAGAACCAGAGCCCAGGGCCTCCTCGCTTCTGTTCTAGCAGTCTTTCCACCAAATTGTGCTGCCCATAAAATCTATGTTAACTATTTGCTCATCATTCTCCTAAAGGAAGCACATATTAGACGGAGAGACAAGTTAAATTTTTCCAAAAGTCAAAAGATGAGCCTGGAGCAGACAAGGCATGTGTCTAGAGCAGACAGGCTATAAGACAGGGATTAGCCCAAGAAAACTAAAAGGAGAAGTTTGAATTTTGTAGATGCCTGGGTACCTTTCATCCCGCTAAGTTCTGTCTTCCCCATGCAAATGACATCCTAAGCAAAAGCAAGGTTTGGGAGCTTAGGAGGAAATGTGAGCGAGAAGACAAGGGGAGGGGAAGAGATGGTTGTTTTGAATTGCTCCAACACAGAAGAGAAACAGGACCCAGACAGAGGGGTGGCCCTGGTGATCTAAGGCGATCCCAAGCCAAAAGGTTTTATATTGTTTTCAAAGAGGCCGCCCAGGAACCAGAAGTGAGCCTGTTTTTCTCCTTTTGTTGGCAGCTCCCTGTCAACGATTCACTGGCCACGGACACCAAGTGTTTGCCCTTCTACCGCTCTTCTGCCGCCCACGGGCCTGGGGACCAAGAAGCTGTCTGGAAGCTTCTCGGAGTCAAACCCGAGACAACAGATGAATGGGTTGACCTCGTTCCTCAACGCATCCACCATTTATGGCAGCTCTCCCGCCCTGGAAAAGAGGCTGAGGAACTGGACCAGCGAGGAAGGGCTGCTCAGGGTCAATGGGCGCTACTGGGACGGCGGCCGCGCATACCTGCCTTTGGAGCCGCGGCGGGAGCCCTCGCCCTGTGCACAGGAGCCTGATGCCGACGGTGCAGACCAGATCCAGTGCTTCCTGGCCGGGAACCGCCGCGCCAGCGAGGTCATCTCCCTCACGGCCATGCACACGCTGTAGCTACGCGAGCACAACCGCCTGGCCGCTGCACTCAAGGCTCTCAATGCGCACTGCAGCGCGGACGTGGTCTACCAGGAGACGCGCAAAATCGCGGGCGCCCTGCACCCAGTGTGCGCGAAATGCTGGCGCTATGCATGGGGTGTCCGCGAAATCGATGGTGCATTGCATGAAGGGTTGACTCCCGCCGCGTGCTGGAGGGCTCTGTTTGGGTGACTTTGTTCCAGCTGCTCTCCCACTTTGTTATCCTTCCTGGGGTTTAAACAACAGCGTCCTCGCGACTTTCCCGATGTCACACATTCTAAGCACATGGTGGGTCTTAACTCGTGGAATCCTCACAACAACCGTTTGATGTGGGTAGACACCAATGATTTTGATATATAAATATTTTCTATTTTAGAAACAAAGGAGAAAATTAAAAGGGGAAAAAATATTCTGCCTGAGGTACCTGAATTTACAAGTGAAACTAAGAGTCTGCTTTAATTCCTTGCTCATTTTATATACGATTTTAATTTTGAATCAGAGGACCTCAGACTGAGTTTCAAGTTGACCATTTATTAATTGCGTGATGTTGGCACAAATTACTTACATCTATAAAATACAGTTTTGAATTTTCATCATCCACAAGGTTAAGAAGAAGAAATGAATTATTTCGTATTAATAGTTAATGTTTGCTATGTGTCTATAACCTTTTTGATCCTGTAGGAGGCACTTTATATTATCCCTTTAAAGGGGAAGGTAACATTAATCCTGTTTTATAAAGGAGGAAGTTGGGTTTTATGGAGTTTAAATGTCTTCTCTAAGGTCATACAGCTGTTATATGAATAGGACAGGCTTTTCTCCAATTCATCACTTATTTTTTCCCCTCTGATATATTTGATGCATTATGACTCAGTCTGAGCAGAAACCACCAGACCTGATGGGGCTAAAGTCCAGTAAGTCCCTGCTCCCCAACTGCCAAAATGCCAGGCATTAACCTTTTGGTTGCAGGGTGGTGAGGGGGTCTTGAAGGTTCTTAAGGAGAGTTTGGGGGCAACACTAGGATGTTTGCTAATCTCCAGTTACTTAAGAAGTATTTTAATATTTTAGCAATGAGTACACATGTCAGTGCATATTAGTAAGAACCAGCTGTGTGTGTGTGTGTGTGTGTGTGTGTGTGTTTGTGTGTGTACGTGGGGTGCTGGAAGAGTCTGTGGTTGAGGATTAAATCAAGCAGTGAAGCTAGGTGTAAACTGGATGCATCATTAAATAGTTCAACCCTTCCTTGATATAACGTAGAGACAGACAAGATTATTAAATTATTTAAGGAATGATCACATAGAAAATTGGGAAGGGGGATTTAAATAAATTTGAACCATAGAAGTTTCATGTGACCAGGAATGTTCTCACTTTCTTTCATAAAAATAAACAACCCCTGTCATGTCAAGCAGTAATCAGCTTTCTTCTTTCCTTGAGAAAAGTAGAGTATAAATCAATCAAGAGATTAACAATATTAAAACATGGTTTCAATTTTTTCTAACACCTCACAGTCTTCTGCGCTTTTTCTTGGTGAAGTCAAGTGATTTTTCCTCTTTCCTTGATTTATTGCCACCTGATTATTATATCAAGTATTTTTGCTTATTTTGCTATATTTTGTTTGTGTGTCCCCACCCCCTAGAATGTCAGCTCCATGAGGACAAAGTTTTTGTATGCTTGTTTAATTTTTTTACTCAGCACCTAGAATATACCTAGTACTAAGTGTTGCTTCACAAATATATGTTAAATGAATGAAAGAAGGAAGTAGAAATCCCATTTTTCTTCAAGAGTCAGGATTTGACTTAAGCATTCTTTATATTAATAAGGACATTAACCAATCCAAGTAGCACATAAGAAGAGCAGTTGGATTTGAAATCATTAATGACTACTTACATAGAAAGAAAAATATGATTTTCATGTATCTGATTGTCTTTCTTCTTAGTAGTTTCTTGTTGGTATGAATTATTCACCATGTGTCCTATATTAGGTTTTGTACTTGTAAATTCTGTTAGTTTATTTCTGGAGTTCTGAAAATCCCAACTAATATGGAAATAATAACAGCTGGTTTATTCTTCTCAATATTTAAAATAACAACCACAAAATCAACAGGCAAAGTGCTCTTTGATATTTTATTTACCTTCCTCAATCCATTTTCTGTGTTTTCTATTTTTGTAAATGTTCAGTCTTTTCCTCTTGATTTTACATTTCATTTTCAAATTTCTTTTTGTATTTTTTTACTCCATAGCTCCTTCTTGGTGCTTTTTACAAATACCTTTGAAACCTTAAAATAATATGAAGTTCCATTTAATGTGTCAATAAAACCACTGCTGAGACTTTGAACTGTATTTGAAAGATCCATGGTGACCAGGAAAGACAGTCATTCATCTTTCTCTAGTTTTATTTACTCACAGTTTGGTAACTTTATGATCTGAATCTCTCTCCTTCTGAAAAGAATAGATAATTCAAAGAAATGTCAGGGGAAGTTAAAAAAAAAAGTCACTCCCAGTTGGTGATTGATTTGTGTCCCCCACTAGGGACATGTTCAGGTTCCAACTCCTCATCCAGTAAGTGTGAACCATTTGTAAATAAGATCTTTGAAGATGTTATTCATCAAGGCGTGTCCAAACTGAATGAGGGTGGACCTTAATCCAGTATGGTTGAAGTTTTATAAGCAAAGGAAATTGCACACCCAGAAAGGCACAGGGAGCAACCAGAAACTGGCAGTTATTAGATCCCAGAATAGCAGAGAAAGTGTTGCCATGTACGTTGCCATGTGACAGAAAAGCCAAGAAACCCCAAAGATTGCTGGCCAGCCAGAAGATAACAAACTAGGAAGAACAAGGCTTCTAACCTATGAAACCATGATCCAATAAATTCCTATTGTTAAGCCAACCTGTTGTATGGTATTTGTTTTAGCAGCCAGAAACTAAAACAGTGTATGGTGCTGGGGTACATAGCAGTACATTACTGCTATGACAAATACCTAAAAATATTGAAAAAAATTATATTTGGGTTATGAGTAGAGGCTGGAAGAATTTTAAGTTTCTGATAGAAACTTAAAGCCTAGATTGCTATGAAGAGATTTTAGGTAGAAATATGGACGTTAAAGATTCTTCTGATAAGACTGCAGAAGGAAATGATGAATGTATAATTGGAAACTGGAGGAAAGTGGCAGAAATTTTGTCAAAATTGTAGTCTAATGCTAGGTGGAAGGCAGAAAATGAAAGTGAATAGTTAGCTGGGAAGATTTCCAAGCAAAGTGTGGTGGTACCATCTGGTTTCTCCTTGTAGCTTATAAAGAAATGAGAGAAGAAAGAGATAAACTGAAATTGAACAGTTAAGCACACACACACATGCAAAAAAAAAAACAACAATGTGATGATTTTGAAAATTCTCAACCTATTCAGATAGTGTATTCTGAGAATAGCACCAGAAACATCTTTATTAGGGACTTCCTGGAGCTTTCAAGAAGTGAATCCCCAGAGGACAGGGCTTCATGTGGAGGTTTTACTGAATAACCCTAAAGAAGATGTAGCTGAACATCTATCCTGTCAACATTTCAAAGGAACTAAGGATTGGAAATGCAGTTTTCCAGGAAGGATCTTTGGAAAGTTCTATTGTTTTATGGTTCAGATCTCCCAGAACTGCACAAAGCCAATGAGATGTTTGCAAAACTTGCATAAGCAGAATCACTGCCAGCCTGGACTTCAAGGGACAGAGTAGAGGTCAATTGAAGGAAGAGTGAACCATGGAACAAAGGTCTAAGCCTAAAAGATATCCTCAGACCCAGATAGCAGGCTTGCCCATATGCATGGAAATGGTTGATGTGTCCCCCTGCTCAAAATGGGTTGTCCAAGGACCATAACACTTGGAAGGGACAGGCTTTGTATGCTGGTGGAAAGAGTGCCACCACCCATTGCTTGAAGATGGTGAGGCCTGTGTCTCAACATTCAAGAAGATCCTGGCTGCCATCCTAATGCTCAGGGTGGGGCCTTATACACCAGTGTTCAGGAGAGCATGGTCACTGCACAAGTGTTCAGAAGGGATGAGGCTACCACTCTATCAGACCTGGAGGACAAAGCATCATCCACTGATGACCTTATGACCTTGAAATCTAATAAAGTTTTCCCTGATGAGCTTCAGACTTGCTTGGGACCCATGATCCCTGTTTTCCATCCAGTTTTTCCTTCTGGAATGGAAATGATTATTCCACAGCTGTCCCACTATTGTATTTTGGAAGCAGATAACTTGTTTTCTAGGTTTTTTGGGTCCACAGACAGAGGAATTTTACCTCAGGCAGAACACATCCATAAATGATTTGATGAGACTTTGTACTTAGCATCATTATTGAAATGACTTAATGCTTTGGGGATATGGTAATGGAACAAATGTATTTTGCATGTGGAAAAACATGTCTTTTGGGATCTAGAGGGTGGACTGTTGGATATTCAATCATGGCCCCCAGAAAAGGCATGCTCAGGTTCCAACCCCTGGCCCTATGGATGTGAACTCATTTTTACATAAGACCTTTGAAGATGGTCCTCTTGAATGAGAGTTGGCCTTAATACAATATAAATTAAGGCCCTTATAAGTCCTTTTAAGCAAAAGACATAGAGTGAGAGAAGCTACTGGAAACAGCCAGAAGTTGGAAGTCAATGGAACCTGAAAGGGAAAGAAGACATTGACATGTGCATTGTCATGTGATAGAAAAGCCAAGGGACTGCAAATATTGCTAGCCAGCCAGAAAAACCTACCCTGGGAAGAAGCAAGCCTTTTGGCTTCTGAAACCATGGGCCAATAATTCTTGTTGTTGCAGCAACACATTGCGTGGTATTTGTTTTAGCACCCAAGAAACTAATACAGCCTCTCCCAAACAAGTGCAGAGGCCAAGCTAATGCACAAAGGGTTAAGCCTTTCTGCTCCAGATGTTCTCAGTCAACAAACCAAGTTGGCAGACTGCAGTCAGGGCAAGAAAGTACGTTTTTCCATCTCTGTTTTCTACCTGTCCTCAATTCTACATTCATCAAAGCAATGTCTCTGTCACACTTTCCTGAAAGTATGTGCTCTTCCACTTTCTTATACAGAAGACCGATTGAGGTATCAATGCTTTAACCCCTAGGATAGATGGTCTTCTACTCTTACATCTTTTTACGTTGGT